>NC_048233.1:68622905-68670109 GCF_002007445.2 Ailuropoda melanoleuca | reverse complement strand
TTCCATACAAATTTAAGGACTATTTGTTCCAGTTCTTTGAAAAATGTCCTCGGTATTTTGATCGGGATAGCATTGAAAGTGTAGATTGCTCTGGGTAGCATGGACATTTTAACTATGTTAATTCTTCCAATCCATGAGCATGGAATATTTTTCCATCTTTTTATGTCTTCCTCAATGTCTTTCAAGAGTTATTTATAGTTTCTAGAATATAGGTCCTTTATGTCTCTGGTTAAGTTAATTCCAAGGTAACGTATGGTTTTTGGTGTTATTGTAAATGGGATGGATTCCCTAATTTCTCTTTCTTCAGTCTCGTTATTCGTGTATAGAAATGCAACTGATTTCTGGGCATTGATTTTGTATCCTGCCACCTTACTGAATTGTTCTATAACTTCTAATAGTTTGGGAGTGGATTCCTTTGGGTTTTCCATATAGAGTATCATGTCATCTGCAAAGAGAGACAGTTTGACTTCTTCTTTGCCGATTTGGATACCTTTGATCCCTTTTTGTCTTCTGATTGCTGTTGCAAGGACTTCTAGTACTATGTTGAATAATAGTGGCGAGAGTGGGCATCCTTGTCGTGTTCCTGATCTTAAGGGAAAGGCTTCCAGCTTTTCCCCATTGAGAATAATGCTTGCAGTAGGCTTTTCATAGATGGCTTTTATGAGATTGAGAAATGTACCCTCTATTCCTACACTCTGAAGGGTTTTAATCAGGAAAGGATGCTGTATTTTGTCAAATGCTTTTTCTGCATCAATTGAGAGGATCATATGTTTCCTGAGTCTTTTCTCGTTGATATGATGTATCCCGCTGATCGATTTGGGAATGTTGAACCACGCTTGCATCCCAGGTATGAATTCCACTCNTTGCATCCCAGGTATGAATCCCACTTGGTCATGATGGATAATCCTTTTAATGTACTGTTGGATTCTATTAGCAAGGATCTTGTTGAGGATTTTGGCATCCATATTCATTAGAGAAATCGGTCTGTAATTCTCCTTTTTGAGGGGGTCTTTGCCTGGTTTGGGGATCAAGGTAATATTAGCCTCATAGAATGAGTTTGGTAGCTTTCCTTCTGTTTCTATTTTTTGAAATAGCTTTAGGAGAATAGGTATTATTTCTTCTTCGAATGTTTGGTAGAATTCCCTAGGAAAACCGTCCGGGCCTGGAGTTTTGTTATTTAGAAGGTTGTTTATCACTGACTCAATTTCTTCATAGTTAATTGGCCTATTTAAGAAATCTATTTCTTCCTGTTTCAGTCTTGGTAGTTTATAGGTTTCCAGGAAGGCCTCCATCTCTTCCAGATTGCTTAGTTTTTTGGCATATAGCTGTTGATAAAAATTTCTAATAATCCTTCCAATTTCAATGGTGTTTGTCATGACCTCTCCTTTATCATTCATAATTTTACTAATCTCAGTCCTTTCTCTTTGTTTTTGGACAAGTTTTGCCAGTGGTCTATCAATTTTATGGATTCTCTCAAAGAACCAGCTTCTAGTCCTGTTGATTTGCTCTACTGTACTTCTGTTTTCTAATTCATTGATTTCTGCTCTAATTTTGGTCAACTGCTCCCTCATGAGTGGGNCCTTGTCAGTGGGTTAGGCCTGTCCCTCTGTTGCTGTTCCAGTTTCTTGAGGTGAGAATATAGAAACTGCATTTTAGATTTTTCTATTCTTTTGAGTGAGGCTTGGATGGCTATGTATTTCCCCCTTAGGACTGCCTTTGCAGTATCCCATAGGTTTTGGACCGTTGTGTTTTCATTCTCGTTGGTCTCCATAAATTGTTTAAATTGCTTTTTGATTTCCTGGTTTATCGAGTCATTCTTGAGCAGGATGGTTCTTAGTCTCCAAGTGTTTGAGTTTCTTCCAGGTTTTTCCTTGTGGTTGAGTTCCAATTTCAGAGCGTTGTGGTCTGAGAGTATGCAGGGGATAATTTCAATCTTTTGGTATCGGTTGAGACCTGTTTTGCGTCCCAGAGCATGGTCTATTCTTGAGAATGTTCCATGGGCATTAGAATAGAATGAGTATTCTTTGGTTCTGGGGTGTAGTGTTCTATGTATATCTATGAGGTCCAACTCGTCGAGTATGGCATTCAATCCCCTGATTTCTTTAAACGGCTTTTTTTTAAAGTTTCCTTTTAAAGAAGCTGCATCCTGGAGCTCAAGGTTAGGTGGTTTACCAAAGGTAACAGAGTTCTGGCAATGGTTGTCCTCCCCACATCATACTAGTTACTCTTTATGAGCACCTATTATATCTTAGCACCTTTCATGCATTATATCAAGACCTATGACAACAAAATAACTAAATACCGGTATGTTTGTAGATGAGATCACTGAGACCTGGATAGGTAAAGAAATGTACTTATACTTATTCAGATATAAAGTTGCAGACCTGTGAAATTAAGTCAGTTTGACTTAGCTCCCAAACCTGTACATTTTCTACTATGCAAAATTGCTTTTTATCATAAATTTCTGCCAGTGGGAAGAACAGAATCCTTACTGTGTCCATGACTATCTAATGGTGATGTTTTCATTCATGTGATATAATGTACCTAGTATGCCTCCATATTCTTCTTCACTTATTTTAGACTCAAGAATTTTTAAGCTTATTTCCTTTATTTTATTTATCATTGATCCATTTATCCATCCATCCATCCATCTATCCATCCATCCATCCATGTGCATTTATCTTTTACTTCACCCATCCATTCAACAAATGGTTACTGAGCATCTTTGTAATGGCCTCTGCCTAGTGTTTAGGAAGGAGATATTATTTCAATATGCGTGCTTGTGTGTGTGTGTGTGTGTGTGTGTGTGTGTGTGTGTGTTTCACTGATGGACCAGTTCTTCTAAAATCTGGATTCACTTGAATATATTTTGCAAAGATAATTACTTTCTCTTCTGAGCTCTTTTGTTCCAGATTCTTCCTCTCGTTGCAAACATACATTCTACCATATGATCTATTCACTTACTTATTCTTCCAAGAAATAGTCATCATGTGCCTATCCTCTATAAGACATTCATTTGATTCCTAGATACAGGAAAAAGCAAAACAGACAAAATACCTTGCCTTCACGGAAGCTTTATTACATGTAGAAAAGACAGAACATAAACCAGCTGTGGTGGGATGGTGTCAGGGGGGACAATGGAGACAATTAAGGCCAAGTAAAGAAAATGTGATCATAGGACATGTGACTAGTGTAAATGATCAGAAAAGGCTTCTCTAATAGAGTGGCATTTTAAGTTGGTACCTGAAAGAAGCAAGCCATACCATTATCACGTAAAAATCTTTAAAGCAGATGAGGAGGTAAGAGCAAAGATCCTGAGGCAGAGATTTGCTTGAAATGTTCAGAAATATGGTCATGTTGGCTGTAACAAGATGCAGGAAGAAAAAGTGGTAGATAATGGGGCCGGAGCAAAGGTAGGGGATATTGAGGGTGAAAGTCTAATCATTCAGGACATTATAAACCATTTTAAGAACTTTGATTTTCAACCCAAGTGGGTTGAGAAGATAGTCAAATGATTTAAGCAAGAGAGTGACTTAATCAGATTTAAATTTTTCAAATGTCACTCTGGTGGTTGTTTTGAAAATCAACTGTATAGAAAGGAGGACAAGATAAGAGATGTGGGTGCCTCAGGCCAGGGTAACTGTAATAGAGACCAGAACAGAGAAAGTGGAACAAACAAGTTTTCTGTGGGCATGAGATGTGGTGTGTGTGACAAAGACAGGAGTCACTAGTAAGTCCAGGACTGCACTGAGTAACTGGAAGGATGTCATTGCCATCGACTAAGATGAGAAAGACAGAGGAGATTCTAATGGGGAAAATCAGGAAAACTGTCAACAAAACCCCTGTTATATGCCAACACTTTTTATATATTACCCCATTTAGTCCTAACATAAAAACATACAACTCACTTATTATCCTCTATCTTTTATAACAGACAAAACCAAGAATAAATGAAATTAATTATTTTTCTAAATTCACACAATTAGGATAGCAAATCAGAATTCCATTTCACGTCTGTATCGTTATACTGCCATTGTTGGGTACATTATATATGTCTTTCTTCCCCGCTACTTGGTAACATGTAAATTTTTACCTGCTTTTCCCTGACTTTCTGATCCAATATTATAGTTGGATTGCATGCTTTAAGTGTATATGCTGTCTCGTTGTCATTTCCTGGAGTGCTGTGTTCAGAGTAGATGCACAGAAAGAGTTTTGAACAGAAGTATACCATGCCTCGACAAAGAAAAATAATTCCTATCACACTGCTGCAAGCAAGGTGACCAATGCTGCCTCTGTGTGGCATGAGGTGATACTTAATTGTGGGAGATTATCACTTAGAACAACTTTGTTAATAACTAATAGAATGTTGAACTTGTGAAAATAAGATCTAGAAAACAAATGCATTGCACACACACACAAACTCAGTAAGAATCATTGAATAGTAATGCTAGAAAAGGATACAGAAATAACCATGCTATTATAAAAATGACAAAACAGGGCCTGGAATAATGAAACTACTTTTCAAGATCATAAAACTCAAGAATTTGACTTCAGAGTTTCTTCATTTCTTTGCAAAGAGACATTTTTGTGTTGTTCTATGTCCCTAGCATTATAAAAGTGGAGCAAAAGTTGAAAAGTATCATTTGGTGGGCTCCTGGGTGGCTCAGTTGGTTAAACTTCTGCTTTAGGCTCCAGTCATGATCCCAGGATCCTGGGATCAAGACCTGCATCAGGCTCCCTGCTCAGAGGGGAAGCCTGCTCCTCCCTCTGCCCCTCACCCTGCTCTGCTTTCTGGCTCTCAAATAAATAAACAAAACCTTTAAACAATGTATCACCTGGCAGCATAGATGGTACGACATTAACATAGGTTAATATCAGAAAGAAAAAATATGGTGGATTAGATGCCTTAGAAACTTTTCTACACAATTGTTTTTCCTAGGATTAAAAGTTTAGGGGAATTTGCTGCAAGGTTGGTCTAACTGAATAGTATAAGTATTTTTGTTTGAATAGGCATGACTGCTTTGCTCAGGAAGTTGATATCTGTGTTGCAGTATTGACTGGAAGTAAAATTTCTGTAAAGGTTACTGTTTGGGGAATGTGTAGTTTGTTAGAATCTTTCAATTAGTAATACATTGTTTGCTGATTCTGGGTCACTTGGAAGCTTCATTAACTCTTTCAGTCCCCTAGAGCCCCATTAGGCAATAACTATTTCAGTGAATGAAGTAAAACCACTAGATCTTGAAAAACAGTTAAAGAATGACTCCAGAGAGGAGCTGACATGTGATTCTTAATCTCCACCCCATATCCTGCTCTATCTCACTGTTGGTGTTTACAGACATAAAATATATGCATAACCTTCTTTTATCAGTACCATATTGCTTTTTGAACAAAGGACAGGTAATAGATTTAATAGTTGAGAATTAGCTACTACTAGAATTCTGGTACACTCCCCCGATTCATTACAGCATTTTAAAGGCAATTGTATCTAGAAACGTGTGTGTTTTGAGTAAGACTCAAGGTTAAATGGTAATGAATTGTTTATTAAAGGAAAGCTCTTTCATGTGACATTGATACCTTTAATTAAATCTGGAACTTTCTTTAAAATAATGGAAATTTCAAACGGTTTCACCACATTTTGGCAAAAATTCATGTCTAGAATGGAGTAGGATTGTCTGAGAATTTTAGTGATGTAAGGTCCTTACAAAACACATTAGGTAAATTAAGAAAGGAAGTGGAGACTTAACATAATAATTCTTGTGTGTCTAGACTCAGTTGTCTAGAATGGATGCTTGAATATATTTGAATCTTTCTGTTTTATTTTATTTCACCCTTACATTTCTTATGCCACCATCTTTAGGTTCTGAATGACTTGATTACCACAAACTATATGGCAGATATTCACCCTTAAAATAGAAGTCATATAAATAAAGTCAGGTTTAATTAACAAATTGCATATCTTTTTATGGAACAAATAAGTCATTCATTGTAAATTATGCACAAAGGGCATTTAGAAAGTCATTGAAATTAATCATTATGGTTATATTCGTGTGTATGTTTGTACATATGTATGTGCATGTGTATAAATCTTTATTTCTCTGACTAAAGCCCTGAAGGTTAAAATAATGTTAGTGGTTTTTTATTGTTATTATTTATAAGAAAAATGATTAGGAATACTGGAATATATTAAGCACAAGCACTGCTTATTTTATTCTATTAGGGTTTAACTTACTGGAGCCAGATTTCCTGAGTTTTGAAACTTGACTTTTATGCTTGTTAGCTGAGCAATTTTCGTATTTATAAATTGCTTCATCTTCCCAAGTGTTAAATGAAAGGGAGCATAGTACTATGTCATAGGGTGGTTGTCAAAATTTAGGTAATTAATACATGTAAATTTCTTAGTACATTGTCTATAATCTAATACATGTGCAAATAATGTTAATAGCTGTCATTATATTTTACTTTTACTGGTGCTTGGCATTATTTTCTTGGACTTTGATAAAACATATTTGATTTGACCGTATTCATTTCTCTCTTATGTTAGATTACAACTCTTTCATTTAATGTCTAAAATATTTTATGTACTTATAAAAGCATACTTATTATGCAATATTTTGGAAATAAATTTATAAATAAACAGGAGAAAAAATATAATTTCATCAACCAAAAATGACACTATGCATTTGGTCGTGTCTTTCATGAATATTTTACATAGTTTATGTATTATGTACATGAAGTTTTATATTATAATTACCTATTTATCATTTAAAAATATTTGGTATATCATCACAATGTTTTTTAAAAATATATATTTTAATGAGTGCATAATATTCCATCTGGTGAATAATGCATGGTTTAATTAATCATATTCCTATCATTGGTCATTTAGTCTATTTCCAGTTTTATCATTGAGTAACCCTATGTTATGACTTTCTTAAATTAATATTTGCTTAATAGAGCCCTGGGGTGCAGGAGGGAAAGCTGTGGTTCAACACAAGACCACGAGAGAAATTGAAATAGATTTATTACTCACAGCTGCTGGAGAAAGTATTACACATGTCTTGAAGGGTCACACAGGGAGGTCAAGGCAGGGGTAGGCAGAAAAAGCCACAGGAGTTGGGGCACATGCCCTTTTTAGGGTCTGTAGGTAGAATGCTTTGGAGTTTCCAGCGAAGGCCCAATTGATCAATTCAAACCAAAAAAGTGGGGTTTGGATAAACCCTTGGTGGGGAGGTCTTAACTAAGGGGCACATAAAGGGAAGGCCCAAGTTGCTGGGGAGACTTCCTCAGAAGGGCAACTGGGGAAGTCAGTTCTAGAACTTATAACTGCTTGTAATTCCGAGGGCTGTTCCCTAGAGTGTGCACTTGCACGAGGGAGTTAGTGTCAGTTTAAGGCTCCCCGGAGGTTGCTGACCCAACAAAACAGATGCCGAGGTTGCAGTGCCAAGGAGTAGCTTAGCTAAACTCTTAACACCCTAAAAATGGCGTTAGTACTCACATGGATTTGTTTTCCTTCTGTATTTTTTATTATGATATATTTCTTTAAGAATTATTAGGACAATAGATATAAATGCATTGTGGAGCTCACACTGTACCCCACATAAAATTGAACCAAATTTCAGTACCACAAATGGCATCTCACAAGTTCCTTACCATTTTCAGTGATACTCTAAAAAGCGGTGATACTCTAAAGGAAATGGCAGATTATCCCTTTTTGTGATTAGGAAAATCACACACACATTTGTTATAATAGAAACATGGATATCGTACAATGAAAGAATACACACAAATACGTACTGAAAAGTGTCTTTCATCCACCCCACATCCCCAGAACCACAGCCGATGGTTACCCACAATCACAGAAAATAACCTTTAAATCTTTATTTGGGGACAGCCCCAATCTCCCTCCACTTTTCTTTTCCCTTGCTCCCTTGTCTGGCTACCAAGTTGACCATGGGCAGCATGAGAGAATAGGCAAGAGAATAATGTGCTTTGTCTCTGATATATCATTTCAGGCAACAAAAAAGTTGCACTTTTTAAACCCTGCACCACACGGATGCAATGTCTTTGATGTGTTTCTTTCCGAGTAACTCACAACAACTCAATGAGGTGGCTATTATCTCTATTTTACAACAAAGCAATCATCAACAACAAAACTAAACTGCTTGTCCAGTGTCACATGGTTGCAAACATAGGGCTTAATTTGATACCTGACTCTCACCACCATGCAAGGTGGAAAATGTAATCACTTTCCAGATTCACTAGCTTTTTAAATAAAATTTTTTTTTAAGATTTTATTTATTTATTGACAGAGATAGAGACAGCCAGGGAGAGGGGGAACACAAGCAGGGGGAGTGGGAGAGGAAGAAGCAGGCTCCTAGCAAGGAGCCTGATGTGGGGCTCGATCCCATAACACCGGGATCACGCCCTGAGCCGAAGGCAAACGCTTAACGGCTGTGCCACACAGGCGCCCCTAAATAAAAATTTTTATCAATCAAATTGAGTTTATTTAGTTATTAATATGCTTAATAACCAGGTATATTTCCTCTTGCTCCTTTTTATGTGAAATCATATAACAGAATGCCTGTTACAGATTTGAAATTCACTCTATTTTGTAAAATCTAAAGTTAATCAGTGAGATAACAAAAATAGCCAATCATTTTGATCCAAGGAGTTGAGTAACTAGATACTTTTAGAAAAGTTATAGAAATTTAATTAATTTAGCCTAGAATTTCCTAAGAATTCCTAATTTTAGAAAATATGCATACATTATCCAGAGATAAATTTCTGCAACATCATCTTGTAATCCAAACAAAAATTGGCTATAAAAAAAGTAATTAAAAATAAAAACATGGTGGTCCCAATGACTCGGTATTTAGTTCCAGTGACAGGGTCGTATCTAGAGACAGTGATTGGAAGTGGGCTGAAAGCGTTTTATATACATATAATCAATACTACATTTATAAATGTTGCCCTTAGTCCTTTGCTTTCAGAGTCAGAAATTTATGTACATTAAATTTTTAATTTATCATTTTTTTATTGTACTGAGAATACTTAACATGAGATTGAAGCTTTTAACAAATTTTTAAGTGTACAGTACAGTATTGCTAATTCTAATCACAGTGTTGAACAACATTTAGTCCTACTGAACAGCAACTCCCCAATCCCCCCATCCTAGCCCCTGGCATTCTACTGTCTTCTATGAGTTTGACTATTTGAAATAACTCATGAAAGTACAATCATGTAGCATTTGTGCTACTGAGACTGGCTTATTTCACTTAGCGTAGTGTGTCAGGTTTCATCCATATTGTGGCATATGGCAGAATTTCCTTTTTTATTTTTTGACTAATATTCCCTTGTATGTATATATTACATTTTCTTTATTCATTCATTGATCAAAGGGTATTGAGGTTTTCACATCGTGACTATTGTAAAAATGCTGCAAAGAACATAGGAGTATAAATAACTCTTCTAGATTTTGACCTTAATTCTTATGGATAAATACCCCAATGTGGGAATGCTGTATCATATTGTAATTTTATCTAAAATTTTTTTGTGGAAACGCCATTCTGTTTATCCTTCTTAATGACATAGTTCTACTTTATGGATGCTATTGCTGATAAGAGATTAGAAGAACCTGTATGTTTATAAGTGCTATTCACATTAAAATGACAAAATTTAGAAAAATTAGAAAAAAAATGCCAAAAGTGCTGTTTGCATTGTGGGACAAGCAATCATACACACTTCAGCGGTTATCAGAAGTTTTTTACTCTGTACTACTAAATCAAGTCAGGGATTACTAATGCGGTTTAGAATAATTTCCAACTGACAGTTTAAGTACATAGTCCTCATGCTCAGGCCATAGGTAGTAAAAATTGGAAAGATGAACTTATGTTATTTTCCTAAATAAATAAAACTGCTGCACAGATCTGAAACTCACAGCAACAGTAAACTCAAACTCATGTGAATTCAGGAAGGACTAAAAAAATTAACCTATTTACTATGAGATAGGTTTTTAAAAAGTAAGGGAAAACATTTCTTTTGGTCATAATACATTTGTTAAATATATTATTAGTGTTCAGCATACAACATTCCATGTACTGCTGTCTAAATATGCATAAATGTAAGAGCCAGATGGATTGTGCTAACGCCAGCGTTGCAAAACAGTAGCTCAGGCAGAAGCACTCTATAATAACTAGATTCATCAGTAATTGCTTTGGTATTCATCAAAATATCATTAGTCCTTATAAATTAAATGGTTATTAATGCACGTGAAATATGGATATACAAAGAAAAAAATCTTTGTAATTATGGTTTTTATTGCTGTTCTCTGTATTTAGGAGTTATTTTAAAGGGAGGAATGTAACCCTCCTTTTAGGTCCTTATCACAGCCACACTTCAAATCAGAGTATACACGTTGTTTGTTTTAATTCCTGACCCTTTTCTCTGCAGCACATCTTAATCTCTAAAAGAGTTTGCCTTTGTCTTGCAAAGCCCTAAATTCATCTTTATTCCAAGTAACATTTTTTCAATTTGCAGATGGGGCAAATTCCATGCTATTCAGTGACAGAAAGATATACCACCTTGCTTTTAGATCTTTTAATTCTTCATTTCCCCTACTTTTACATTTGTTTAGGTCCATAGGTCCATTAATTATCATAGACCTAAACGCACTCATGTAAATACCACCAAGGTCAAGAAATAAACTGTTGCCAACATCCAAAAAGATAGACAAGGCTCTTCCCAAATACTATCCTCCTTTTCGACCGCAAAGAAAACACTCTCCTGATTTCTAACACAATATATAAACTTTGCTTATCTTTGAACTTTATGTAAATGGAATCATAAAGTATGTGGGCTTTCCTTAAATTCTGAATATTTTGATCATTTTTTCATTACAGTTCAGTGTTGCTTTGCATGAATATAACAGCTATCTTTTCACTGTGTCTTCTCATAGTGAAAGGAGCTAGGGAGCTCTGTGGGATCTTTTATAAGAATACTAATCCTATTCATAAGTGTTCCATCTTCATGACCTAAGCATTTCCTAAAGGTGCTACTTTCTAATACCATCCCGTTGGATATTAAGAATTCAACATGAATTTTGGGGGAACAGAAACATCAGGCCATAGTATGGGAGGGCAGAAGAAACATATCTCCTGTAGAGAAGAACTCTAAAACATGTACGCAGATACTCTGCTTTCAAGGATTTGAGCATAATTCTCTACTCCTTAAATGTGTGCTGCTCATAGTGACTTCCTTCCAGAAAGTACAACATGAAAAGGGGGGTGGGGGGGAGAACAACTCTACAGTGAAGAAGCCTAACAAATATTCCTTTAGCCAGATGAGCCAAGAGTATATACTCTTAATGTGTTGTAATGAAAGTGGAAGTTTACCTCTATGGTCTTCCTCCACACATAATCCCAGCCTAATCATAAGACAAAATGGGGCAAATCTCAGCTGTGGGGTATCCTACAAAATAATTACTTCCTCAAAATTGCCAAGGTCATCAAAATCAAGGTCTGAAAAACATTCTGGTCAAGAGAAGGGTAAGCAAACATGACAGCTAAATGTACTATGGGATCCAGGATGGGATTTTGAAATAGGAAAAAAACATTAGGTAAAAACTAAGGAAATATGAATGACGTGTGGGGTATGATTAATGACAATGTATCAGCATTAGTTCATTAGTTGTGCCAAATGCACATACTGATGTATTAACAATAGGGAAACAGTCTGTGGGGGTGTATGGCAGCCCTCCTTGCAACTTTCCTATAAATCTAAAGCTATTCTAACATAAAAAGCTTATTACAAATATTATAAGAAAGTGAAAAGCCCAGCCATTGAATGTGAGCATATGTTAAAATACATATAAATAATAAAGCCCTTGTATTCGGAATATATAATGTAACTAATTTTTAAAAAGAAACTTTTCTAATGTATAAGGTTTATCCATTTTTAGGATACCGTTTGATGAGCTTTGACAAAAGTATGTGGTCATTTAACTAATACCATCATCAAGATTAAGAATATTCCCATCACTTATATACTTTTGCAATCAGTCGCCACCCCCCTTACCAACCATTCCATTGATTTTCCTCATTGTTTTTTTTCTGTTTTCTCTTTTATTGATGTCTGCTTTCCTGTTTATTACTTTCTTCCTTCTGCTTACTTTGAATTTAATTTACTGAATTTTTCTAGTTTCCTAAGGTAGACGCTTACATCATTAATTTTAGTCCTTTTTTTTCTGTTTTAATGTAAACACTGTTATAAAATTCCCTGTAAACACTGCTTTAGCCCAATACCACAAATTTAATTGGATGTGTTTTTATTTTCATTTAGTTCAAAATACTGTCTAATTTTCTTTGTGATTTTTTTCTCTAACATGTCTTATTAAAAAATGCTGTTCAATTTCAAAATATTTCAATTTTTTCAGTCATCTTTCTGCTATTGATTCATAGTTTGATTCCATTATGTTCAGATAACATAATCTCTATGATTTTAATCCTTTCAAAATTTTTAAGTCTTACTATTATGGCCCAGGATGTAGTCTGTTTTGGTGAATATTCCATGTGCACTAGAGAAGGGTGCGCGTTCTGTGACAGGCAGCTAAAGTGCTCTATAAACATTATGTTGTTTGCTTGTGTTGTTCAAATGTACTACATGATTATTGATTTCTAATTTAATTATTATTTTTATTACTGAAAGAGGGATGATGAGATCTCACACTATAATTGTGGATTTTCTAGTTCTCTTTTCATATATTTTGATTTTTTCATATAGTTTGAAGCACAGCTCATCAGCTTATACACAATTTAGAATTGCTATGTCCTCTTGGTGAATTGGCCCTTTTTGTTAACATGAAGTATTCCTTTTCAGCCCCCAAGTAATGTTTATCATTCCAAAGCCTAACTTTGTTATTAGTACAGTCCCTCAAGATTTCTTTTGATTAGGGTTTTCATTGTATTTTTTATTGTTTATATAGAATCTATTTTATCTTTGTGTTTAAAGTCAGTTTTTGTGGATAGCATAAAAAAGAACGAATTGTTAATATTAATATAAAAGACACACATCCTCATTAAAATCCAGAAAATTCACATAGCTATTTAAAAACAGGCAATGGTAGATGAAAAAATTGTTTCTTCTATTTTCTTCTAGATTTTATATGTATCTGCCCTCTAAATTTGCTCTCCTAGGTTTTTGAAACTCCTAAATCATTTGGCCTTCTATTTTGTTCCTTTAAACAAGAAATCTAGGAATCATCTTGGAATCTTCCCCTTTCCTCACATTCTCCTTTCCTTTGGATATCCTCTCAAACTGCATGAGTTCTCTTTTCAATGTTCGAAATGTCTGAAATTTGAGCATTCTTCAGCATATCCACTTTAGTTCAAATGATCATTACATTATCTATTGTCTGAACCATCATGGTATCTTTTTAAATGGTCTTGACACTTTTTCTTCCTCTTGCCCCAGGGCAGATAAAATTTACAGAATGATGGTGAATGGACTGGAAGAAGTTATGCAAGATAACTACAATATATATTATTACAGCAGTAATCAATATTTAATACATTTGACTTTTATTCAACCCTCAAAGGAAATAAGATATAGAAAATTTTTGTGAGATCAACCTTGAATTTGAGTCAGAAATAAGAAGGAACCTTCATGAAGTCCCAGGTTCTAGGGTGGATTCTTTGGCTCATAGTTTAGTGCATTACTAGCTGTACAACTTAGACTTCATTTGTCTTATCCTGGATTCTAGGAGCAAGGGACTATTGGTCTTATTTTTATATCAGGTAATTAAGGTTTGGAAAGGATAAACAAGGAAGTGATAGAGTTACTATCAGAACTATACTAAAAACAATCATGCATGGTCTCTATTATACCATCTTGCTTTATTAGAGGCAGGAAATCTTTGTAATCCCTCCAATTTGAAATAATGAGGAGACTAATTGATGGCTATGGGAATGGGTAGCTTCTATAATTAGAGAATCAAGTCGAAGAAAGAATCTATAGAACTTGATGAAAGGATAAACAACACATAATGACTTTAGAGAAGGCAAGATGAATGGTGGAGTTTAAGGCCCTGGGAGAATTGTGCCTAGTTTATTGTAGAGGCACCTGGGATTACACATCATTATTCTATGTTTCTTTAGTTGGGTTATTGATTTGAGGAGCCTGTGCAACTCGTGTCCCAGCTGTAATTCAACTGCTGTGATTTTATGCTGAAAACACCTACCGCACCCCCTAACTCAATGACAGATAACTACATTGATATATTTGCCAGATTTTTGTTGCTTTTGTTATTTTCATTTTTCTTTTCAGACTCCAGCTGTCCCTAGGTCCATCTGTTTTTATTGCATTTACCATATACTTTCAGCATGAAGCTTACTGGAAGCACATTCATGTAAATCTGCAGGTGCAAAGTTGATGTGTTCGGCACCTGCAAACATTTGGAAAATTCACCAAGAGGCATTTTCAGCTGTTAGGGGATGGGGAAAAAAAACAATTAGTGGATAACATAAAACCTTAATATTGTTATTCTTAATATTTTTTCAAAACCAAATGTCTTCCAGTATGTCTCCTAGAGGACTAAATCTAAGCCAAGCTTGAATTAAAACTAAAATAATAACTCATTTTGGGTTTTCCAAGCACATTAAAGCACTGGAAACTCTCTTAGCTGCCTGCAAAAGAAAACCATTCTTCTTAATGGTCATATAATTAAAATTGGAAAAATACATTTTTACAGAGCTCTTTGTAAGTAAAAATTACCTGTGGGGAAACAATATGAGATATTTCCATTTGAAATGTTTTGCTCAAATAAAGTTCATTCTCTCTTTCAATGCCTTCATCAACCAGCATCAAAAAGCATTTGTCCCAACCACTTATTAAAAGATGAGAACCCTCCATGCAGTAAAATAGAAAGTAAAAATTCAAATTTCTCATCTCTTTCACTTTTAATTAACCACCGATCATTTTAGTGTGTGTATTCATTCTTTCATACATAGTGTTGTGGCTGACCTTTAAGAGTGTACATAAATTAAGAAATACAAAGCTACAACTTCTTCAGCAATCAAGAAACTAGATCAGTATTTCTTTTTATTTATTTTGTTCGTGGTATCATATATATTGAGTCAAAAAAGTGGGTGAACACCAAGCACTTTGATTGATTTGACCTTCCAGGAAGTTCTTTGGAATTGACACTTAGCTCCTATGACTGAACTGCAGTGGTGTTAAGAGAATAACAGAAATCTATCAAAATTTACCTTATTCTAATTTGAGTTGTGTTTACAATAGAAAGCAATACAGATCTACTCTTTCTGCATCACTCTTTCTTTATTATAAGATTTTTAATATCAAGCCACAAAAACATAATTTGAGAATCTCTTGGACTTTATGCAATGAAAATGAGATGGTAAAGAAAAGAGGTGCTTCATATATTGGAAATGCCATGACCAGGTACTTTTCTTTGTATTATTTTATTAAATCCTACAATAGTCTCCAGAAGTTGAAATCACTGTATTTTCTTTAACAGAGCCTCCTAATACCATTTACTTAGTATGTTATTATATATTCCAAGTGATTCCCATACCTAGCCACAAAGCAATAGCACTGAAGTCCCTCCTGCATTTGCCAATCAAAACTACAGAAACTGAATGAAAAAAAAAAAAAACTAGATAATATCACTTAGTGGTTCTACTCAAATCCATACTAGAGAATGACAGTATTGTTAATACAGATGGTAGGGGGCTACGGCATTGCCTAGCCCTGAAAAAGCTGCAACACCAATATACTTCAGAATAATTTCCCAATGTCTACATCTCTGATGTAATCTAAATCTAACATGTAATCAAGATGTAATCCAAAATAAAACCTACCAGAAAGGGTCCAAACTGACAATTCAAGTTTGTGTACCAATGAGAGCAATTCCTCAACTGTAAAAATATTCACTGGTCCCTTCACTTTTTTTGTGCTAAACTCTAGAGGCAGTTTAGATCAAGAAGAGTGGAGGGATTCAAAGAAAAAAGATGCAGTAATCTGTAAAAGATGGGCATGATAAGTAGGAACATTTATTTTTATCCTTTTTCTTCTAACGAGGTCAAATTCTTATCTTTGGATTTAACTTACTTTATTTTGTTTCTAAGGATCCAAGATTAAAAAGATGTTAGACATCATTAGCCACTAGAAATGCAAATAAGTATCACAGTAAGATACCACTACACCTCCACTAATATGGCTAAAATTAAAAAGACTGACCATACCACCCATTGTCAAGGACATGGAAAAATTGGAACTCTTATGTTCCAGTATAACTGTGGAACTGTTAAAGTTGTATCACCGCTTTGGAAAACAGTTTGGCAGTTTCTTAAAAAGTTCAAACAAACCAAGGCCATATTTCGAGGGGTTCTATGACAAATTTGCCCCAGTGGAATTAAGTTTTATAAATTCGACAGTTTTGACACATTGTTCTGTTTGTGTTATTCTTGTAGAACTCCCGAAGCCACGATTTGCTTTACAAATTAAACTTCTCTATTTGTTTTTAATTTAGGCATCCATTTCTTACCTCACGCATCTTATTCTTTTCTGCCTATAAAACACATATTTATCCTTCAAAAGCCAATTCAAATATTGCCTCTTCTATGAAGCCTTCCCTGACCTATTCTCTATAGTATTGGTTGGCTAGGACTGTTATAACAAATTACCACGGACTTGGCGGTTTAAAAAATAGAAATTTATTCTCTCACAGTTCTAGAATATAAGTCTGAAATGAAGATGTTGAAGGTCCTTCTTTGTCCCTTCCAGTTTTTGGTGGTTTGAGGCATTTCTTAGCCTGGGACAGCACAACTCTAATCTGTGCCTCTGTCTTCAAAATGGCTGCATTCTCCCTATGTGTCTGTGTCTCTGCATCTGATTTTCCTCTTGTTATAAGGACACCAATCATGGGTGAATTTAGAGTCACTTTAACACAGTTTGACTTTACCTTAACTAATTAAATCTGCAAAGACCCTATTTCCAAATAAGTTCACAGTTTGAGGTTCTGGGTAGACATGAATTTTGAAGCGATGCTATTTAAGCCAGGAGAGTCCACCTTGTGGCCACCAAAAATTCACATCCATCCCACATCCCACAAAATACATTCACCCAATCCCAATATCCCAAAAGTCTTAATGCATTTGAATATTAACTCTAAATCCAAAATCTCATAAACATATCAAATCAAAAATTTTCAAGCTTTTATCATCTAAATAATCTAAGTCATCTATGGGTGAGATTCTGGGTATGATCATTCCTGGGACAAAAATTTGTCACCCTCTCAGAACCCGTAAAAGAAATGGTCTGATTCCCAAGTACAATTGTGGGGCAGGCATAAGGATAGACATTTATATTCTGAGTGGAAGAAAACAAAAAAAATAAAGGAGCCACTGATCTAAAACAAATTTGGAATCCAACAGGGTAACTTCCATTAGGTTTCAAGCCCTGAGACTAATTTTCTATGGTTCAATCCACCCTTGAGTTTATGGAGGCTCTGTCATTTTGGTGCAATGAGGCCTCATCAGCTCATCTTCCCTGCCTACAGAGCTCCTATCATCCCATGCCTCTAAGCCTGCCTACCTGGCCTCTGCCTCTTCCTTCAAAGTCATTTTTCCTTTTTCTTGAAAGGGAGTACATGCTACTGAGTAGTTTTATCAACTTGTTTCCTGCTTATAGAATCCCAGAGTTTAACAGCCTTTCCTCATTTCATCCTGTCTCTGGCCCAAGCTGGCAGTGTTCTATTGATATAACATTCTCAAAAATCTGTCAGTCTTCCATGTATGTAGAAACTGTGAACCAGTACACAAGAAGTTTCTCTACAGATTTTACCCTTAAATAACCCATCTCTATTCCCTGCTTCTCCTGAGATGGGTGATTAGATCCATGTGTCACATACATCATCTCTTCACCAAAAGTTTATTAAGCCACAACATTGGATAGACATGTTTCCAGAACCCTCTATCTGAATAGGCTGAACATTTCCCAAATCTTCAAGTACTGGTTCATTTTTGCTTAAAAGTTCCTTCCTTAATTTACCTCTTTCCTCTTGCATTTTGCTATAAACTTAATAAGAAACTAGGCCACACCTGCCAGAACTTGGTGGGAATCTCCTTAGCTAAATACCAAGTTTAACATTTATAAGTTATACCTTCCACATAACACTAGGACTCAATTCAGCCAAGTTTTCTGACACTTTATAGCAAGGATCCCCTGCCATCCAATGTCCAGTAATGAATTTCTTCTTTCCTTCTGAGCCCTGACTAGAAACACCTTTAGTGCTCATATTTATGTCAACACCCTGTTAATAATGATATACGTAATTCTTTAAGACAATGGAAGACTTCTCTATCTTACTTTCTTTTTTTTTTTTTTTAAAGATTTTATTATTTATTCGACAGAGATAGAGACAGCCAGCGAGAGAGGGAACACAAGCAGGGGGAGTGGGAGAGGAAGAAGCAGGCTCCTAGCAGAGGAGCCTGACGTGGGGGCTCGATCGCATAACGCCGGGATCACGCCCTGAGCCGAAGGCAGACGCTTAACCGCTGTGCCACCCAGGCGCCCCTCTATCTTACTTTCTACTTTCTTCTGTTCCTTCATCAGAATTGCCTTAACAAATTTCCATAAACTTTTTCCTCAAGGCAATCTACGATTCTTCAATCATGCACCTCAAAATTCTTCTAGTCTTTCTACTCAGTACCCAATTCCAAAGCTACTTCCACATTTTTAGGTATTTGTTATAGGGCCATCCAACTTCTGATACCAAAATCCACTTAGGTTTCCGAGGGCCACTGTAAAAATTACCATAGACTAGGAGACTGAACACAACAGAAATTTTCCCTCACAGTTCTGAAAGCTACAAGTATGGAATCAAGGTGTAAGCAAAGGCCATACTTCCTCTGAATGCCCTAGAGAAGAATCCTAGTGTTTATCAGAAATGAATAGATTTTTAAGGATCTTTCTCTAATCAGCTTGTAGCATATATCAGTTGTGAATGTGACTGTGTAAGTGGAAATAGGCATGTCTTCTCTTTGGGGGGCCATTTGTTTTTATCCTAATTACCAGAAAAGATTAAAAAAGAAATGTGTACAAATTATTCTAGTAGCCTGTATTTAATTTCAAACTGTCAGAAGATTTTTATACAGCCTATATTGTAACATAAATAAGAAAAGTGATGACTTTAAAAATATTTATGTGCTTTCCCATTTTCTAAAAAACAGTTTAGGCTAAAAGACTAGTTCTTTCTTGAGATACCAGGAGAAAAGGTGAGTTACCACTCAGAAATCTTTTTAAAAAGTGTGTTTACATTTGCCAAGAAGTTAATTATTATAAGTTAATGCTCCAATACACGTTCCTAACATAGAATTACAGCAACACAATTACTCTAATGGATTCTTCCAGATATTTACTTTAAAATTTTGTTGGCTAGAAATAGAAGAAAAACCTATAACTGAAAATTTTTCCATGACATTGAATTAAATGTTATTTTTAGAAACACTGTTTTATTGTTGTGTTTTGTTTTGTTTTTTTTGGTGAGACATGAAAAGTTTTCTGTGAGTGCCGGCAATTAAAGCTTTCTTACAAATAAAGCAAGAAGATTTGCTTCAGTAAAACTGGCTTTTGAACAGTATATTCTTTCAATACAGGAAATAAATCCCCTTTCTATTTCATCTCCAGTAGTTCTCCTCACTTGGAAGCAATGGGGAATCTTCAGGTAGACACAGAGCCGCTGAGTTACATGGCTCTCAATCCCTTTATTTCACTCCTTTGGAAAAAGTTCCTGAAGACTCAGGGGAAGGAAAAAGTAAGTTTTATTTAATTTCCCCACAAATCTCACAAATGCTCCCTCTAATTAAGATCATATTTCCAAGAAAATATGATGGGCTGTACAGTAATACAAGTTACAGAAACAAAACAGAAAACAAAGCCAACACAATAAAAAAGTTAACTTGGTGAATTACTTGACATTTAATTTAGATTTTGTTTTCTTTTCTTTTGTGTTATGGTTGCTTTTATCAACAATAGGTAATTATACAAGTCTTTAAATATATACTCATAATCTTTCAGTTCTGCCTCTCCACTTCGAAGATCAAACTGAAAATGCCCTGAGGAATGAGAAGAGGATGTTTTTGCAATTTAGAAGGTGAACTTTGCATGACTACTCTAAATTTCTTGGTTTAAGTTAAAAGTACTGAAAATTTATTTTTTGAGCAATAGTCTTCAATTTATATATATTTTTCTTTTTAGATTAAGTCTTTTTATAAAACCGGATGTCAAATTAAAGCAGAGTTTTCAAATACTAGTAAGTATTTCACTTAACTATGATTTTAATTTTAAATTGTATTTGGAAAAAACGTTGGGTACCTTTGTCTTTTAATTGACTGGAAAAGTTCAACTCCCCCAGGTTTTAGTTTTTGATGAGCTGTGAGGAAGGCTTTTTAATGAGGTGGTAAGTGACATTGATTACCATTAAATCACATCAAGCAGAGGAAACAATGCCATTAACTTACAGTTTTCTGGATTCTACAATAGCTTGTGCAGAGGCAGTCTTAAAGATTAGCAGCTCCCAGTACACAGAGTACATAATAACTTACCCTGAAGATTATAGTAATGGAAAAAATATTCTTGGCAATAATTTATTGAAATACTCAACCTTAGTTATAATTTAGACAACGTTTAGACAAAATTAAAACGTTGGGATGATAATGATGAAAGTGATGTCATCTCACACTTCATTACCATAACAAATGTTACGAAACACAGTCTGTATTGTAAACTTTCTACATCCCAGGTAGTTTTGGATCTAGTTTGTTTCAACTTTCATAGGCATTCCCTTTCATTTTGTTCCCTCAGCTCTTTCTTCTATTTAAGCTAATAGTACTTGCTCTCAAGACAACATTCTAACAGGACACTTTGTCTCTGATCTCCCCATTTCACCCTGGACCATACTGTATATTTGCATGGATGTATACCGTATATGCTTCCTCAAGCATATCTTGGGTAGATTGATTCCTTGCTTGAGTGTATTTCCCATTGCTTAGTAAAAAGAATTTAATTTTCTTAGCGGGGTATTCAAGACACTTTACAATCGTGATCCCTTTTCATTCCCCTTCAGACTCCTGCCATCCAACTTTATATATACTCTTAAGTGAACTTCACCCACTCAGCTTCTTACAGATTTCCAAAAACTGAACTTCTCAGTGTGCATTATATATAGTATAGTATTTCTTCATCAGTGAGCAGCAAATATTGTACAGATATGTGGCCAAATTATGATCCATTTAAAAAATGTAATTTGATACAACTAAAAATACTTGCTGTTATGAAGAGGCCTGTTGGAGAAACTGTTTAGTGGGGGAGGTCTACCAGTGTGGGCTGGAGCAGGCATGTGATTTGCTAGAAAGCAGAGGTGGGAAATGAAATGCCAAACCAGCACCAAAGACAAATCCTTGTTTCCTGGGATCAATAATGACCACCGTGTGCGTGTATAAGAAAGCTTGGTCAGGGCAGTAAATAATTCAGTCCAAAGAGCAATCTGATACTGGGAAATCACTTATTCAACA
This sequence comes from Ailuropoda melanoleuca, assembly GCF_002007445.2. Taxonomy (NCBI): domain Eukaryota; kingdom Metazoa; phylum Chordata; class Mammalia; order Carnivora; family Ursidae; genus Ailuropoda; species Ailuropoda melanoleuca. The sequence goes on along the minus strand of NC_048233.1, from coordinate 68,648,522 downwards.
GTGCAATAACCGTGGATACCTTTATAGACAATTTGGGACACTGGTATAGTGTGATGGTGATTATGTTGTGTTTATTATTCTCTCATATAATGTTTTATGAGATTTTTAATTACTTTATGTGGGCTACTAGAAAATATCTCATATTTAAAAGTGTGCTACAAATGCAAAATATGTGTACCACTGCTTTTTTTTTTTTTTTAAAGATTTTATTTATTTGACAGAGAGAGAGACAGCCAGTGAGAGATGGAACACAAGCAGGGGGAGTGGGAGAGGAAGAAGCAGGCTCCCAGCAGAGCAGGGAGCCCTATGCAGGGCTTGATCCCAAGACCCTGGGATCAGGCCCTGGGCTGAAGGCAGACGCTTATTGACTGAGCCACCCAGGCGCCCCTACACTACTGTTTTTAACTAATCCTTCTTTCCTGCAAAGTCTTGCGTCTACTGTCCCAACTTCCAATCCCTCCATTGACTTCTCGTTCTATGCTTTCCTTTGCTTCTCTAATAACGTTGAGGCTTCTTGGGGGGTCTTCTTGTCACAGTCATGTTTATGTCTAATACTCTCATTATTCTACATATTTCATGGTGCATAATTGGGTGCTTGAAAAATATTCAATACATGGTTGAATTATTTTTTAAATAATTGGTTGAAATAAGTATGAATAAGTGGACATCGCTTTTTTAAAAAAGGAACATCGATGTATAATATATATTTTAAAGAAGGTTAATCTCAAACTGTCCTAAATATTGATAAACCCTAGTATCTTTACCCAGCATCAGTTAGAGATTTAACATGATTCCTTTAATTATTTCAGGCCCTCTTGGTATACTAGGTCATAATGTTAGTCCTGCAGAGGATGCAGGCAATCTTTTCAATTTTATGAACACATATATTATTTTATCCCTTTTACATTGATCCTGATTGGGCAAGATAAATAGTTTCCACATTTTAAGCATGTTTTTGATTTTTAATTGATAATGCATTTTGAAAACTCTTTGATGTCTTCAGTATTTAGTATAATTATAGATTTCATGTTTCTTCTTTCATTTTATTAGTGGGATTGTTTAATCTCCATTATCACCCTTTCCTCAGATATTTTTTTCTGGAGAAATGTTTCCTATGACTTTGATTTCACCTACTCTTAATGGTAATTCCTTGGGGTTTTTCCCCTCTACTATATGCTTTTGAACATGCTTATGATGATTAGTACGATTTTGTGGGGGGTTCTTTTTGCCTTATTTGTCCTTGAGATTTATGCTTTATCTTAAAGGGGGGATTATTAATATCTGTAAAATCAGCACTGGACACACCACACAACCAAAGCAAAACAAAAAAATGTCTCCCATCAGTCACAATGAGAGAAATGCCTTTTCCTGGAGGAGAGTGGTAAGATGAATTTAGAGATCATATCTTCCTATGGTTTCTACCTCCAGTGTTATTTGTCTCTTGGTCATGACAGGTAAAGGGATGTGTAACTGTGTAGTGTGTGTGTGTGCTTATGAACAGAAACAAGGCCAAACATCTGCTTAAACTAACTCACTCAACAAATGCTATTGATCATGAACTATTTAGCAAGTTTTTCCAGACATAGAAAACATAACTGTGAATGAGATAAGTCTCATTTATCATGAGGCTCAAATTCTTGAAAGGAGGAGGAGGCAGGAGACTACAAGACACAAGTAAACAAACAGTATAAAAGAAAGTTATGCAATAGGAGTGATAGTGAATCGTTTTACTTTGGATTGAGTGGTTAAGAAGGGCTCCCTGAAAAGAGCATACATGACAGAAAGAAGCTAAACGCATGAAATCCTGATTATAGGGTACTCTAGGCATGAGGAAATGCAAGTGCAGAGGCACGAAGGCATGAGTCAATTCAATGTGTAGCAGGAATGAAAAGAACATCAAGAAGTCTTATGTGGGTGGAGGGCCGCCTGGGTGGCACAGCAGTTAAGCGTCTGTCTTCGGCTCAGGACGTGATCCCGGCGTTGTGGGATCGAGCCCCACATCAGGCTCCTCCGCTATGAGCCTGCTTCTTCCTCTCCCACTCCCCCTGCTTGTGTTCCCTCTCTCACTGGCTGTCTCTCTCTCTATCAAATAAATAAATAAAATCTTAAAAAAAAAAAAAGAAGTCTTATGTGGGTGGAGCATGGTGAGGGCTTTGAGTTTTCTTGTCGGTATAACTGGAAGTATTTAAGAAATTTCAATAAAGAACAGCTGTGAACTAAGTAGTGTAAGAACATATTGAGGAACAAATGGAAGAGTTTGGATACTGGAAAAAATGAAGAGGGCCTTGAAGAGCTCAAGATAAGGAAGGGCCAGTGCTCTATCAGATGAGAGTAACGGTTTATCATTAACTGAGATGCCTAACACCAGTAGGAAATTTACTTGCCTTGTCTCCTAACTTTATGGCCATCTGAAAAGTGTTTCCTTTATAAATTCAGCCTAAATGTAAAAATATGTTCCCACCTTCATCAAACTAGGACCATAGGTTTAGACTGATATAAATATCCAAGGTGTGTCAGAATAAGGTAAGGAGTAGGCCATAGCAACGCCAATGCAATATTTCTAAGCATATTGAAAATCAGTATACGACTTATAATCTATAACATTTGTGCTACAAGATCCAGCAATTAAGGTAATACACTAAGACATTTGTAAAATTATGACATATGGCATGTACAGATAAAATGGAAACTACTAAGATAGGAAAAAAGTACTGGCTTTAAGAATTTGAAAATCTGATATCAAGGTCTGCTCCGCCTCTTATGAGCTGAGTGATCTGGAGAACATTTACTCTCTGATCTTAGTTTCTTCAAATGACAGGTAAAAACAACAATGCACTCCAAATTTAGCTGTAGGTGTTTTAAAATTATATAACAGAGACATTCTTAAAATACACTCTCGAGGTATGTGTAGCTATACATTCATCTCCGGATATGTTATTTCATCTAAAGAGAAAAAAAATATCGGTTTCCGATATGTCTATCTCGCTGGGACATAAAAGATAATATATGATTTCCTGCTTTTAGATATTGGAGACCAAGGGTTCATTGAAGCGAGACAACTGGCCTCAAAACACTGAGCACACTAGTGACAGACGAAGCCTGGGGCCTTTAAATATTTCAGACAAAGCGTTGTATCGAAGGTCTCACGAAATAAAGAAAACTTGAAGACACATGATGCTAAAGAATCAGAGAAAGACTCTTTTTTGAGAATATGCCAGAAAGCTGATGACAAACAAGTCTACATAGAAGTACAAGATGAAATGTGGAGACCCTCCCTAACGGATAATCACCAGCCAAGACAGATATCTGGGGCCTATGTACCTAGGAGCTCATTTCCGCTCATTTTTATAAAATGTTACATGTTATGATTTTCATGTTTAGAAAATGTTTTAGGACCAACACTGGTAACTGTTCAGCATTAGTCACAAATTATGCTACAGTAAATACTTGAGTTTTGATATATTCCTGCCTGTGATACATAATGAGAAAACAAAAAAGCAAAAAACTCAAAAGACTCTCAAATTCTTTTAAAGACATGTCTTCTGAAGCAATGTAGCAAGTACGCATTTAGAAAAGATACGTAGAGTTAGAGATGTAATGAAGAGAAAGTCCCCAAAGAATAACTATCAACCCTTTATGACCCCAATTTCAGTAGCTTCAATAATATTGATACAAGAAGGAAAGAAAGCTCATTTTTATTAGCTTCCCTGGAGACAATATCTCCAATCAAAATTGATTACTTTTCCATGCTATATATCAGGCAGAATTGTTAACAGGAAATCGACTCTTCACTCATTCCCTTGGCCTACTTTTTGGCAACCATATTATGCTGTACTTAATTTTCAAGTAAATAACATATTAAAAATTAATCAGAGGAAAGAGTAATTTAGAATTTTGAAGTAAAATGGCACAACCTAAATTACAAGAAATTCTGGTCCTCCTGTAACTTTAAATTTCAAGTGCTAGAGGGAGGGAAGAATTAAGAAAACCCTCCTTCAGGCACTTAACATTTCAATACAATGGCTCACTAGTTCAGATTCTGGGGTTCAGGACAAGAATTCCTTAGTGGACTCAACAGAATTCTCTCCAATAGTTCTGCTCCTGCCATTAATAGGACTACATGGAACAAGTGTGCAAATAGATATAGATACAGATACAGATATAGATAAAGTATCAAGCTAATAAAATGTTCCTCTTAATGTAATCGTCCCTCCTATTTTAACCTTAATGTATTTTACATATATATTTTCAAAATAATTAGAAAGGCCAAGATTATAATTAGAAATATCAATGTCTTTTTTTAGGTAAACTAAGGATAGCTAGCACTTAGCTCCTGGCTCAACTGCCCCCTTCTCTTTCTCTTCATGAACTGCATGGGGCTCAGATTCATGCAATGATACCACAGTCTATTCATCCAAGCTCACATACTCCGAAAATAGCTGCTCCTTGGCCACGTCGTGTGCCTAGAGATGTGCTTGATGTGTTACTTTCTCAGAAGAGGCTCTGGGGAAGGGGGCCGTAGCTTCCTTACTTAGGCAATTCTGATGTCCAGTAAAATCCAGAAGCAGAAATCATGTGATATGATGGCCATGGCCCTTTAAGCCCATGGACTAGCCACACCATGGGGCAACCATCATCATAGGAAGTCCAGGAAGAGATCCTTTCTATCAGGGCTCAGGAAAATGACTTTTCTTGCCAGTGGTACTATTCTCTGACTACCAGAATTTTCCAAGAGGGATTAATAAGCCACCTCTACAGCATATGGAAGGGGAAATGTGATTTTCCCCCATGCTCCTTATCACTACTGCCTCACAGAGGACTGATCTATGATAGAGCCTGAGTACATATGTAATGGTTTACGGGGCCTCATCAAAAAAATATCTGTAGCTCAAACATATCCACAGTTTTTCTATATATAGACATTTCTCCATGATCCTGTTTATAAATGTACATTTTCTTGAAAATGATCACATATAATCATTATTCTTTCTTATCATTGAGCTTATTGACCTCTATGTTTCCATTTTCATCTGCGTCCCTGATCACTTCATGAGTTCTTCATGGAAAACAGTGCACAGCACAAGAAGCACTCAATAGGAGTCCAACAAACCTACTATCAAATGTTAGCTCAACCTTTTCCAAAATTTTACACCCTAAGAGAATTAAATAATTTCTTTAAGACTCAGTTTCCTTATCTGTAAAATAGAGTATTAACTACCAATCGGATGGACTTGTTGTGTGAATTTAAAGAGATAACCCTTGAAAAATCCTGTACGGTGCATGGCACACAAAAGGTGCTCAGCAAAGTGTGTTCTTGTGCGTATTTCAGATACTGCATTTAAGACAATTTTTTTATATCACAAGAATCTAAGCTTCTTAAGGTCAAAAGATCTCTTTTAATCTTCTCTGAATCTTCAGTACCTGGTAGAGTATCTATAATATAATAGATAATTGAAATAACTTAAGATCAGGATATAGATGGCATGAAAGCACAGGACAAATTCTTCTCCCCCTATCTGTCTTCTTAAAGCTTAGAATTATCTCTAGTCTCTTTCATAATTGCTTCTCTACCTGGTTTAATCTGCAGGTAAAGAGGGTCTGGCATGCATTCATTAGCCTGATTATTTAGCTTCAGTCAGTCAATTCAATTAAGCCAAATTTATTGAGTGTGTACTCTGTTCCAGGCTCTGGGAAAATAAAGATAAATAAGATATTTGTGTTCATAGTCTAGTGGGGAAAAGAGACATTAAAACAAAGAACTGAAGTTTCAATGTGACAAATATCCCTTAAGACCTATGCTTCTCTTCCAATTTACCTAGATTGACCGTTCCCGTTTCATATCCTTGGTTCATGCATAATCAATGTTTTTGGTGAGTACTCTCCACTTCATTCATTTCTAACCAGATACATTCTATCTGCCAACTCTCAGTGCTAATATGCTTTTGTTTTGTACTCTTGAAATTTCAAACACATTTTTAGAAACATTATCTCATTTTAACAGCTCCCAGATGTGATAGTCAGTGTTACAACATTCTTATGTGAACGGTGAGGTAACTGGAGACTTGGAGAGTTTGTATGAACTCTTCAAAGTCATGTAACTAGCAGGATGCAGAATTTGTTCTCAAGCTTAGATCTTTGTGAACAGAAGATTTCCTTGATTATTGTAAATTTTTATGACCACTTATAATTTTGGTTGGTTGTCGCATGCATTTTTATTTTTATATTGACTACAGACTCTAACATATATTTTTAAAAAAAAGATACACGAAGGACTTTGAGGTGGTCCAGTAAAAACTGTCCACCTCCTTGTGCAAATTCTGAACCAATTGACAATTAACAGTGATATTCAAGAATATAATTTAGGGGGCGCCTAGGTGGCACAGCGGTTAAGCATCTGCCTTCAGCTCAGGGCGTGATCCCGGCGTTATGGGATCGAGCCCCACGTCAGGCTCCTCTGCTGTGAGCCTGCTTCTTCCTCTCCCACTCCCCCTGCGTGTGTTCCCTCTCTCGCTGGCTGTCTCTATCTCTGTCGAATAAATAAATAAAATCTTTAAAAAAAAAAGAATATAATTTAGGATCTAAATTTAGAAACTAAATTTATTAATACAGAAGCAAGTAATACTTAGGCAACCACTTATTCACTACTGAAGGGCTTCCCCAAGGAATGGCTCTCTAATAAAACTCACAGCTTGGAGTAGCAAAGCAGATCTTGATTCTTATAGGCAGATATAACCCTGAAGGGAAAGATTTTAAAAAAATGAGTATGGGCTGATATGCATAGTTTCTCCTTCCAAGCCCAATACTCAGCTAGGTTTCTCATCTTCTCAGGTGTAATGATTAGAAAATTGGTTTTAAAAGGGCCAGGTGTGTTACATGAATAGACACCCCTTCACATAGAAGAAAATATCATGAGTTGGGAAGAAATAATCCCAAATAATATTCTCAAGGTTAAGTTCTCTTAACCCAGTGTTGGTAATCTTAAGGCAATTGTTGACCAGGTAAATAGTTATCATCTCAAGGGGGGAGATGAGCAGCCTATTATGATAGTCTTGCTGACTTCTGTATAAGTTTATTCCCCAATATCAACCATTCTTTAAGGTATTTCCTTGGACTAATGTTGATACAGAATTTTTCCCTCAGAAAACTCCAATATTTACCAGAAGAGTATATTAATAATATTAATTCCAAGGTCATTGTGTACCCAGGGATGAAATATTTACTCTGATTTTTAGATTTCATAGCATCTTATGCTTAGTTGCAAGTTCAATGTTTCTTCTCTAAGGCATTGTACAGTGGCTCAAAAGACATCATAAAGATTCTCCAAAAATAACATACGTACAGACAAACCCAATATTAAAATTCTAGCAACACTGGTCAGAAGGAGTTTCAGAATGGCAGAATTTAGATTTCAAAAATCTACTCCTTCAATGATAACACTGGAGGAATTGTCAAAATCAACTTTTTCAGAACTCTGAAATTAACCAAAGGCTACGACAACCCAGAAGTGGGTGTTTAAGAAAAAAAATGGTTAAATCTCATTAAGAATGGTGAGTTTTGTGATGTTTCAACTTTCCCTGCAGTAGCCTTGAAAACCAGCAGCTTCAGACCATGTTGTTTGTAAAAAGAGCAGCCTACAAGTCATTTTTAGAAGCCAAACGTGTTTGGAATGTCTCAGAAAGACTCATTCTCAGAGAATTATCATAATTTAACCTGTCAGGCTGGTCCTTTGAAAAAACACATTCATGGATCTTGTCTGTATTTGATTTAATTCAGAAATAGCTCAGTGAGAAAAGCCCTGTCTCTGGGGTGTTTGTCAAAAACAATGAGCACAAATTGTTTAACACTGCAGCTACTGAGGCAGTGTTACCAGTTGTGACAAACAAGAGGTTAGCCAAAAAACTTAAAAGGAAAATCTGGGAAATAATATGTTCACAGAAGGCTTTGAAAAGCTCTGAAATATTCCTGGGGAACAAGGAAGCCACACACATCTCAAGGGGTATACATAGGAGAAACGGAGTAGGCTCAAATCTTGTACTTCTGGTTGACATTGATGCTCTGCATGGGCAAGAGGTAAAGGATAAAGCAGAGCTGTAAACTACCCATAATGTTGAAGGCAGGCACACATGTGCACCCATGCACACACACATACACAATCCCTTGGCAAAGGATGGGAGACATATTGGTTTAAAACATTTAAGGAAAGCTCTTTCCAATAATTAGCCTATTAGGAAGCTAAGTGAGAAAAACCTTCAGTATCCATACATGACAAAGAGGATAGACTTAATAAAATTCACCCATCCAAGTCATTAAACAAACAGCAACAATTGTAAATGGTAACAACCAAAAAATCTGGGAAGTGTAAGTGCTTGGATTTTAGTCACTACATTATATCATTTAAAATATCCACGTTTTAGAAAAAAAAATGGTGAGACACAAAGAAACAAGATATTCTGACCCAAAAATAGAAAAAAAAATTAGTCAATAGGAACTGTCCCTGAGAATGCCCAGATGTCAGACTTACTAAACAAAAACAGTAAATAAGCTATTTCAAGTATGTTCAAAGAACTAATGAAACTAAAGGGATCTTCTAAAGAATTAAATGGAAGTCTGAGGAAAAATGTGAAAGCAAATAGAGAATATCAATAAAGAGAAGGAAATTATAGAAAAAAAAAAGAACCACAAATATTCTGGAGTTGAAACGTACAATAATTGAAATGGAAAAATTTACTAGAGTAGCTCTATGAAGATTTAAGCTGACAGAAGAATCAGTGAACTTGAATATAGGTCAATTGAGATTATCTAGTCTTAAACAATAAAGAAAAATGAACAGAGTCTCAGACCTGTGGGATAACATCAAGCACACCAACTTAGGTACAATAAAAAATCCAGAAAGGAGAGAGAGAAAAGAACAGAAAGAATATTTGAATACTGTCCTAAAATATCCCACATTAGATTTAAACATCAATGTAAAATTCAGAGTTTCTCAAGGAAATCCATATAGATTTAAGTGAAGTAGATTTACACTAGACACATCTTATTCAAACTGTCACAGACCAAATAAAAAAGAAAAGAAAAAAGAATGTTGAAAGCATCAAGAGAAAAATGACTCATTATATTGAACAGATCTTCAATAAGATTAATATTTAATTTCTTTTCAAAATTCATGGAGACCAGAGGACAGTGGAAAGTGATATACAAAGTTCTAAAAGAAAATATCTGTCAATAATGATCTCTATATACAGCACAATGAATGAAAGAGAAATTAGGAATATTCCTAGATAAACAAAAACAGAGAGAAATTGTCACCAGCTGCTCTGTTCTACCAGAAGAACTAAAAGAAGTATTTCAGGGTAAATTAAAAGGACACTATATTGTAATTCAAATCTGCAAGAAGTACAAAGCTCTGGCAATGTTAACTACATTTGTAAATATAAAGGATGGGTAGTATAAGTACACTTTGCTTGTAAATCTTTTTTTTCTCCTACATTATATAAACATAGCTGCATAAAACAATAATTATAAAAATGTGTTGATGGGCTTATAATTTATAAAGATACAACTTGTTTGACAATAATAGCAGATAACATGGGGATGGAGTTACATTGCAGCTAATTCTGTATACTACTGACATTTAGTTGCTGTTAAATTGAACTAAATTGAATTCAGTTTAAATATTAATTGTAACCCCAGGATAATCAAAAAGAAAACAAAATTTAAAAATATAGTACACTTGCGGTGCCTGTGTGGCTCAGTCGGTTAAGCAGCTGCCTTTGGCTTGGGCCATGATCCCAGGGTCCTGGGATCGAGACCCGCATCAGGGTCTCTGCTCAGCTGAGAACCTGTTCCCTCTCCCTCTGCCTGCCGTTCCCCCCTGCTTGTGCTCTCTCCCTCTGTCAAATAAATGAAATCTTTAAAAAAATAAAAATTAAAAAAAATTAAAAATATAGTACACTAAAAAAAGAAGGGAATTAAAATGGTATACCAGAAATATATATGTATATAAAAAAAAGAATAAAGGAACAGAGGAGCAATAAGGACATTAAGACTTACAGAAAACAAGTATCAAAATGGCAAATGTAAATCATATCTTATTAGTAACTGCATTAAATATAAATGGTTTAAAAATTCCAGTGGAAAGACAGAAATTGGCACAATAGATTAAAAAAATGATCCAACTATATGATATTTACAAGAGACACACTTTATATTCAAAGATACAAATAGATTGAAAATAAAAGGATGGAAAATTGTTTACCATAAAATAGCAAACCAAAGAAATGGAGTTGCTATATTAATACCAGAAAAAAATAGATTTTAGGACAAATATTGTTACCAGAGATAAAGAAGGAATTTCATAGTATTAAGAGATCAATCCAACAGGTAGACATAGCAATTTATAATCATTTATGCACATAACAACAGAGACCCAAAATACATGAAGCACAAATAGACAGAGTTGAAGAGAAAAATAAACAATTCAAAAATAACAGAGACATCAAAACTGTACTTTCAATGGATAAAAATTTAGGCAGAAGATCAGTAAGGAAATAAAGGACTTAACAGTATAAGCTCCTGGACATAGCAAATATTTATAGAACACTTCACTCAATGACAGCAGAGTTTATATTCTTCTAAGGTATACACGAACTTTTTTCTTGGGTGGATCATATGTCGGGCTATAAAACATGCCTCCAGAGATGTAAAAATTATTCAAATCATAAAAAGTGTGTGTACCACAATGGAATTAGGTTAGAAGTGGAAAACAGAAGAAAATTTAGGAAATTCACAAATACATGCAAATTAAACAACACAATATTTTTTAAAAAAATTTATTTGAGAGAGAGAGAGAGAGCACAAGCAGCATGGAGGGGCAGAGGGAGAGGGAGAAGCAGACTCCTCGCTGAGCAGGGAATCAGATGCTAGGCTCCATCCCAGGACCCTGGGATCGTGACCTAAGCTGAAGGCAGATGTGTAACAAACTGAGCTACCCAGGTGTCCCTAAACAACACAATACTTAACAGTGGTTGGATTGTTGCAACTTCTTAATTACAAATGGATTGAGAAAGAAATTGTAAGGCAAATTGGCAATGACTTTGAGATGAGTGAAAATGATAATGAAATATGACACTTCTGATATGCAGCCAAAATGGTGTCTAGATGGAAATTAATTGCTGTAAATCCCTTTACTAGCAAAGTAGGAGGATTTCAAGTCAATAACCTTGACTTCCATCTTCAGAAACTGAAAAAAGGAGAGAATAAGAAACACAGAGCAAGCAGAACTAAGGGGGGGTGGGGGAGGGAAGCCTAGAGTGGACATAGTAAAATGGAGTATAGAGAAACAATAGAAGAAGAATCATTGTCAAAAATCAGTTTTTTGAAAAGATTAACAAAATTGGCAGATCTTTTGACAGATGGGCCAAGAGAAAGAGATGGATGGATCAATACTAAAACAAAGAATGAAAGAGAGAATACTGATATGGACCGTAGGGAAGTAAAGAGTGTTGTAAGGGAATTTTCAGCCAAAAAATTTAGATAATTTAGACAAAATGGACAAATGCTTAAAAAGAAACAAACCACTTAAACTGATTCAAGAAGAAATAGAAAATCTGAATTGACTTGTAAGAACTAAAGAAATTGCATTAGTAAGTCAAATGCATCCCACTTCCCCGGGAAACTCTGCTGCTGCAACTTGCCCTGCAGTCGTCTCGAAAAAAAAATTCCTGACCTATGTAGCTTCACTGATGAATTTTACCATATATTAGAGAGAGAATTATATCAATCCTTCAAAATTCCTAACAAAAACTACAGCACTTCCAACTCACTTTAAAAGGCCAGTATTAACTTCATACTAAAATCAGGTGAAGACATCTCAAGAAATGTAAACATCAGGCTAATACCTCTTATGAAGATAGATGTAAAAATCCTCAACATACCAGCTTCTCAAGCTCATCAAAATATAAAAATGATTGTACACCAATCAGTTAAATCATCTTTTATCCAGGATTATACATTATTTATCCCTGGAATGCAAAGTTGGTTTAAATTGAAAAAAAAAATCCATCAATGTAAGACATCTCTGTATTAACAGAAAATTTTATTTATTTATTTATTTTAAAGATTTTATTTATTTACTTGAGAGAGAGAGAGAGAGCACACAGAGGGAGAAGGAGAAGCAGACTCCCCACTGAGCAAGGAGCCTGATGAGGGGCTTGATCCCAGGATCCTGAGATCATGACTTGAGCTGAAGGCAGACTCTTTACTTTACCAACTGAGCCTCCAGGCACCCCTATCAGAAAATTTTAAAAAGGACAAAATCACACAATCATCTCAATAGATGTAGAAAAAGCATTGGAGGGGTGCCTGGGTGGCGCAATTGATTAAATAAGTCTGCCTTCAGTTCAGGTCATGATCCCTGGGTCCTGGGATCGAGCCCTGCATTGGGCTCTCTTCTCAGCAGGGAGTTTGCTTCTCCCTCTCTCTCCGCACTCCCCTTCACTCCTGCTCTCTCTCTCTCTAATAAATAAATAAAATCTTTTAAAAAAAGAAAAAAAAAGAAAAAGCATTTGACAAGATCTAAACCTCTTTCATAAAACAAAGCAAGAAAAAACAACAACAAAAAATAAGCACCCAACAAGCTAAGGCAAATTGATCGTATTTAATGGTCCAAGGCTGAAACCCATTACATAGTCAAATTTGTCAATTGCACTGTTTTTGCACCACTATTGGATTGTGTGGCAGGCTTTCCCATCATATGCCACAGAGAGTGTTTCTATTGCTTTTTGTTATGGAGATTTTTAGGACTAAGACATTTACATCTTGAAGATGATTTTTCCCTTCCAGCAGTTAAAAAATTCAGACCTAACTTAAAATCAGGTTGTGAGGTTGCCTCTTTAACCTGAATACAAAATTAATCTGCGGAATATTCCCACTGTGATCCTAAATGCAGAATTAAATTTGGATTAGCTGAGCTAGGGCTACCTATCTTGGACAGTCATAAAATTTAAACCTAAAACTTTGCGAGAACTCCATGTATTGTGTAGAGTGCATAGGACTCAGCTGCCTCTCATCTTAACAGTGGAAAGAATTGCTTTAGTAGTTACTGTCTTAAAGACCTGTTTCTGCAAAGATAATTTCCATGATGGACAAAATTATTATCTTTTATCCATATCTGCTTAGTGAAACTTTGTCTTCTATAGTCTAAAGTTTAGCAGATTCAGCTTATACCTACAGTTGACCATTGATCATGGGTTTGAACTATGCATGTCCACTTATATCAGGATTTTTTTCAATAAATATAGTAGAGTACTATAAATGCATTTTCTTTTCTTTGAGATGTTCTTAATAACATTTACTTTTCTCTAGCTTACTTTATTGTAAGAATACAGCATATAATACATATAACATACAAAATATATGTCAATTGCTTATTCATGTTAATGGCAAGACTTCTGGTCAACAGTAGGCTATTAGGTAATTTGGGGGGAGTCAAAAGTTAGATGTGAATTTCACACTGCATAGGCAGTTGGTACCCCTAATTCCCATGTTGTTCAAGGGTGAACTACATTAAAACCAAAAGGATGTCTTCTTTAAACTGCAGTGCATAATTAAGGTAGATAGACCTCTTTATAGTCAGCTGATGTTGAGGTCTCATATCATACCAGACTTTAGTTAAGGCCCCCACAGCATTTATTTTCACTGGGCCCCACCTTTGATAAGAACCCCAGCCTTTGATTTTGCTGAGATCCATGTGCCGTTCCTTAAGTCCTACAGTTTTGCTAAGGATTGTGCACAATTTGTATAAGACTTAGGGCTGATTTTTACAAGTCAGCTTTATCAGAAATGATCACTTGACATTCGACAAAGTTGTTATATGCTACAATGACTGACCAAGATAAAACCCGTAGGCCTCAGAAAGTATCTTATGCTCCTATCTCTACCCTTCCATATAAGTTGTCTTCCATCTAATTTTTCAAGCAGATCTACTTTTTCTGTTTCTCAACCTGTATGACAAGGAAAAAATAATCTTAGTTTTCCAGTTCCAAATTCCTGGTGAAGGGAAGAGTTATGAGAACACTGGTACTTTTCCCTAGATCAGACTATGATCTGGAGACAGGGCTACATTATGTGAGTGCCAGGAAATGGCTACCTTAAAAAAAAAGCATTTAAGAAAGTCATTTAGCAATATTTGCTAATTTTGAATCATTATCTTATACACCCGAAACTAATATCATGTTACAGGTTAACTGTACCTCAATTAAAAAAAAAAAATCATTTCCCAGAAAATATCTTAGAAAGCTTAGTATTCAACCAAACATGAGTTTACTACAATCACCAAAGGCTTTGAAACAGGGTCTATGAATTGAAAGCCTACTTAAGAATCTTTGATGCTCCTTGGCTGGTGTATCAAACAGAAGAGACCACAGTGAAAATTCTAGGAAATTAGTGGCAGCGTTTGCAGGAAAAAAAAAAAAAGGGAGACTCGGGTATTTTGCCTCCTTTCTAGATGGCATATGAAGATAAGAAGGGAACACATTCTCTGGAAGATGTTTCTAGCTTAGCTAGTCAGAAACTGAAATTTGGATACAATTTATCTTTGTTGGACAGCAATAACCTGAATTAGGAAGCTACAATTACCTTGATGTGTGCTGTAGAGGTCTATTGCAACATTCAAACAATATGATTGATATAATTGCAATCTGCAGCTTCTGCTAACTGAACTGGAATACTCCATGTCCAATATATCAAATAGCGTCCAGACTGCAGGAAGAGAAAAGTATGCTACAGGCAATACACATGCAAAATGTCAGAAAATCCACTCCCTAGGAGAACAGAATTAAAAAAAAAGGGGGGGGGTTTCAAATGTCTCATGCATGCTTTTCATAAATTTTTAAGGAAAATGTCCTATGACTTATGTTTGTTTCCTCTTAGCAGCTAAGGCAATAGAGAGGTCTTAATATGTAATAAATATTTACACATTGGTTGAAAGCTAAGAATTGTTCGGCAACTACTAATCTTCTTTGTTAGATTTAAGGTCCCACGTTCCTAGTATGTTAGGAAAGATACATGCACTAAGATTCTTGACACATATAATCATCTCAATCTGGAAATAGTAGGGAAATTTTAGATACTGTTTTAGTTTTCTAGGACTGCTATAACAAAATATCACAAACTGAATGGCTTAAAACAACAGAAATTTATTCTGTCAAAGTTCTAGAAACTAGAAGTTCAATATCAAAGTGTTGGAGCACCTGGGTGGCTCAGTTGGTTAAGCTTCTGACTCGGGATCAGGTCATGATCAGGGTGGTGGGATCGAGCCCCACACTCAGTGAGGAGTCTGCCTGTCCTTCTCCCTTTGCCCCTTCCCCCCTACTCATTCTCTCTCTCTCAAATAAATAAATAAAATCTTAAAAAAACAAATCAAGGTGTTGGCAGAATCATGCTCCTTTTGCAGACTCTGGGGGAGGATCCTTCCTTGTCTCTTCCACTCTCTGGTAGTCCCAAGCATTCCTTGGATTCTGCAAGCATAACTTCAGTCTCTGCCTCTGTCTTCACATAGTTGTCTTTCCTCTGTGTGTGTGTGTGTGTGTCTTCAGATGGCATGCCACTCGATGTGTCTCTACCTTCTCTTCTTACAAGAATGTTTTGGATTAGGGCCCACTCTAGTGGAATACAACTTTACCTTAACTCGATCACATCAGCAGAGACTTCATTTCCAAATAAGGTCACATTCATAGGTACTGGGGGTTAAGATTTCAGCATAACTTTTTGGAGGACATGATTCAACACATAACAGATGTTTCCTTTACATGCAAAATTCTCAAGTGAGACACTTATATTCTTAAATCCATGACATTAGGAACTCGAGCATTTGATCTGCTGCTCGCTGCTTTTGAACAGGAAGGCTACAGGTATGCAGTCAGAGTTCACATCCTTTTAAAGGAACAAGGCTAAAAATCGTTCTTTGCTTTAGTAAAAATAGATATTCTTATTTCAATGTTTTTAAGTTGAGGAATTAATACTGTTTATGGAGGTAACAATAAAAGATAGAAGCAATTGACTAATAGCCCCCCACTGCAATGAAAACCAGAGCAAGTGCCAAGATTTTGGCATACTCAAAACTTACTGATTCAAAAGAATACCACATTAAAAAAGATTTAATGGGCCATGAGAACATAAAAGTAATGTATTGTTTTATAATCCATTTGAGTATTCTTAGAAGAATAGCTCTTCATGCTTGGTGAATAGTTTATGGGTCTTAGAGGCCCCTATAAATGTTTGTGTTGATTTCTGTACTTTTGGAGGCAGCTGCTTTCATTAGAAAAGAAGTTTGATTTTTGGGTAACAGATCCTATGATATAAAATCAGTTTTTCTTCTCATTTTAAAATGTACTTCTACACATCACAGCCAAAACAAAATTTCTTAAGAAATATTATCATATAAAAATTGCTGCAATGCTGCATGTGTTCATTCATTCGGTAAGTATTTATAGACTGCTTACATGGGCCCAATTTTTGCTAAAAATTAAGTGTGCCCATATATTTAGACATGCTGCAGTAAAATGAATATTTAACTGCATCTTGAAAATCTTACTTCAAGTATTGTATTTCTGCTGGGAACCCGAGTTTTGGAGTAACAGAGACCGAAATGAAAGTCTTAGCTCTGCCACTTGCTGGTTTTCTAAAATTACCTTAACTACCTTCTCACTTTGGTCAGCTACAAGTCAACTTGAAAAATATAAATAATTGTTTCTTCCTTAGTGGACAGTGTTATCTAATTATGTCTGCAAAACCTTAATTCCAAATAAGGTCACGTTCACAGTTTCTGGGTAGACATGAATTTTAGGAGAATACTAGAACCTTTTGTGAAGCAGAGACATCTGAAAAGCACCATTGACATGACTTAAGATTTATGGAAAACAGGGGCACCTGGGTGGCTCAGTCAGTTGAGCATCTGCCTTCGGCTCAGGTCATGATCCCAGAGTCCTGGGATCTAGTCCCACATGGAGCTCCCTGCTCGGTGGGGAGCCTGCTTCTCCCTCTCCCCCTGCCTGCTGCTCCCCCGGCTTGTGCTCTCTTTGTCAAATAAAATCTTTAAAATCTAAAAAAAAAAAAAGACTTATGGAAAAGAATTTATGGGCCTCTGAGCAAATTTTAATTGTTTTCCTCTTCTCCTGTGCTAGGCTGACCTCTGCCATTCCTGCTTAGAGTGCCTTGAAGAGCAGAGTATCAAAAGGATCTCAGACTAGGTAAATACCAGATCTGATACACTAAAGAGAAACCATGGGGTCAAAATAAAAGGTGTGGAATTAGAAGCAGATTAAATAGAAAAGATTTAGGAAGATGCTCCTCCTCCCTCCTTCACCAGGAATAATTACTCCTGTGATATCTGTAACTATAACCTTAAAAGATCTGGATTAAGGCTGTGATAGCAGCCTCTTCTATATAAAATGGGAAATAGTAGAACATAATGTTATTAGGCAGTGGATTTCAAAGTTGGTATTTCAGAAGAAAATATTTTCAAAGTCTGTGAGATATTTATAATTATACAACTTTTAATGCTTTTACAGTTTCTATTAGGATAATAGTACATATATAAATTAAAAATAGATGAAATTATGTATATAGATATACACATTTTGGATGTGAGAGCTAATTCTCTTATTGATAGAAGTGTGTGTTAAATATATAGAAACTATTGTTTTAGAACATGGCTTTGTATTTATACATGTATTTATACAGCATTTATATATTTATATATAATATATCCTTATATTCATGTAATTATTCAAGTATTCATCAACCACTTACTGAATATATCTGTACAACATCATAATCTAAGTGTAGGGACATAGTATGAACAGAATAACGTACTTACTCTCAAGGAGTTTTCATTTTAATGAGAGAGAAAGCCAAGAAACAAATATCTATCTAGCATTACAGAAGATAATAAATTCTAAGAATCAAAATGAGTCAGGGAACACAAAAAACATGATTCATTAAATTTTAAAAATTTATAATTTGGGCTTTAATAAAATTAAAACTTTTTCTTCTGTGAAAGATACTGTTAAAAGAGTGAAAAGACAAAAAGAAGAAGAAGAACCAAAATGGGAGAAAATATTTACAAAGCACATGATAAAGCAGTTGCATAAAAGTTCTCTTCAAACTCAACAATGAGGAGCACCTGGGTGGCTCAGTCAGTTAAGCGTTTGCCTTCGGCTCAGGTCATGATCCCGTAGTCCTAGGATCAAGCCCCAGGTCTGGCTCCCTGCTCAGTGGGGAGCCTGCTTCTCCCTCTCCCTCTCCTCCTCACTTATGTTCTCTCTCACTTGCTCTGCTGTCTCTAAATAAATAAATAAATCTTAAAAAAAAAAAAAAGAACTTCTTAAAAAAAAAAAAAAACAAAACAACGAGAGGGGTACCTGGGTAGCTCAGATGATTCGATGGCTGACTCTTTTTTTTTTTTTTTATGTATTTATTTATTTTAGAGAGAGAGAATGCATTTGAAAAGGGAATGGGGGGAGAGGGAGAGAGAGAATCTCAAGCAACTCCGCTCAAAGCCTGATGGGGAAGGGGGGGCTGATCCCAGGATCCTGAGCAGTGGATTCTTGATTTCAGCTCAGATCATGATCTCAGGGTCCTGGGATGGAGCTCTGCATTGGGCTCTGCACTCAGTGTGGCGTCTGCTTCACGGGTCTCTTTCTCCCTCTGCCCCTCCCTCCGTTTGCTTGCTCTCTCTCTCTAAAATAAATAAATAAATCTTTAAAAAAATACAACGAGAAAACAAACCAATTAAAAAGTCAAGCAAAACATCTGAAAAGACCCTCAATTAAGAAGATGTATGTATGACAAATAATCATGTGAGAAGATGCTCAGCATTAGAGAATTGTTAATTAGAGAATTGTTAGAGAATTGTTAATTCAAACAAGAAGATACCAATACACACTTAGAAGAATGGCTCAAATTAAAAAAGAACATTATATATATATATCATATACATATATAAAACATCTATCTATCATCTATCTATCATCTATCTAGAAAGAGATCTGACAAGTGGCATCAAAATACGGCAGTTAGGAAACTCTGGGCCCTCATTCCCCCACTGAGACACCAAATTAACAATGAAATAAGAACCAAAATAGTTTTGTGAGAACTCTAGAAACCAGTTAAGAAGCTGCAGCAACCAAGTGAATACCTAATGCAGAAAAACTGTACCTTAAAGAAGAAAACTAACTTATTATTAAAAAATATAACACATATAAACAAAAGAAGAAAAAAAAAACTACACCCAAAACAGTAGGATGGTCTGTGGCATTCTGCTCCCTTTTGCCCCTTCGCCTACATGGAGGAGTGCACCAGGATTAGAAGGAAGCTTTTCAACTCCCAAGAGTAGGTTAGGATGACCAGATGGGACTCCACTGCCATGATCAGGATGGGAGATTATGGGTGCTCAGATTTAACACATTTAGCTACTGTTATGGTGCAATTATCAAGATCTATAATAGGAACATAGATGTCAGGGGCTAAGGTAGTGTGAAGGACAAGATCATTAGGGATGAGGAGTTCAAGGAACACGAAGGGATTGTCTTCTTGAATATGGGTTTGATGTCCAGTTCTGTCAATTACTACCTATGTAGTCACAGATAAGGTACTTAATCTCTTTAATCTTCAATTTTATTATTTATAAAATGAAGATAATGATAATTACCTCAGGATCATTTTAAGAGTTAAGGAATAATGACCATGGTGACAATTAGTAAAATTTATTGAACACTTTGTTGAAAGCAATTTACATGTAATGAATTAATTTAGTGAAATTCCATATCACTAAAGCTTGCTATAGTCTCCCATCATACATATACTTGAAAAAGATGATCATATTAATAAGCTTACACAGACAACAAAAAAACTTATTAAACGAACTTGGTGTCTAGGAAGCCATTCCCACTTCCTTCCCACTGCTCTTCAAGCTGCCCCAATCCTGCTCCTGTTTAGATCCACATTCCTACAAATTTCTGGTTTGTTTCCTCTGGAAATGGCTCAAAATGCAGAATGTGCTTTTACTCAGAATCTCTTTGCTAAATACTCAGCATAGTTTCCTCATGACCATGGAATGGCTCCCAGAGTAGATATTCCCCTAAGATTGTTGGGCGACTCAGCAAAGCCTGGATACAAAGTCACCTACATAATTAGTAGGGCCCAGTGCAAAATTTAAATGTTCACAATGAAAAAAAAAACAAACCCAAAAACCTTTATTAAAATACAAAAATATAAAAATTTTTCCTTTTCTTGTGACCTCTCTCTAATTACTATGATATTTCCCATATGTTATTTAATGTCATTGTATGTAAAAAAAATAAACTATTAGCATGAATTTTACTATTCACATTTATATTGGAGATTGCCAGTCTCAAGTGCAAATATAAGAAAATTGAATTCACATTTGGAATCACCAATATGGTACAATTAGCCATAGTAGCTCTAACACACATAGGTATTTTGTTCTTATCAGAACCATGGAAACACCACACAAAAGCAACTTGAATGTTTTCATTTCACTTCTTGATAGTCATATATTCCAGCAACACATTTAACCTCTGCCCTACCAATGAGTAAGGAAGGACGGAAAGGAAAAGCAAATATGAATTGCTCTGCTTTCCCTTTTCGGTATTATCATTCTCAGTGTATGTTATTGGCTAATACAGAAACATAACACAAATATGAAAGACTATGATAGGATTCCTTTGCTCTCTGTATCTCTCAGAAAGCTACTTCCTTCTTACTGCATTTGAAACAGAAAGTATGCCTCTTCTTGGGGAAATTAGATTCCTCATTGATAGATGCAAACACACCCTATACTCATTGTAAGTCTTGAAACCCCCAAAGATTGTGAGTCCACCCGATTTTTGTGCTCATGGGACACTGTGAATGCTATATGGGAAAGGGGTGGCAGGGATACACGAGAAAGGGATGTAGGCACACATTGCACGTATCTCTTCTGCTCACTTGATGCCCTCTGCCCCATCTGACTTTGCACTCAAAATGCAAGTTGAAAGATATGAGAAGAACATGGTGGAGGCAGTTGAGTCTTAAGCCAAGTGCGGGGCTCTTCCAAAGGCAGGGCCTTAAGAACCACACAGACACACACCCATGAAGCTGGCCCTCCATCAATGCCTTACTTGCTATCAAAACTCATGCCATACATTTAAAAATGATACCAGTTTCTATGGTAAGTGAAAGCTGTGTTTGAGTAGGCGGAAAGGAATATTTATTTCTTGACATTTCCTTCATTTTCTTTCTCATTCTCTTCTCTATTCTCTTGTCTTTCCACACGCTCTACATGAGGCCTTTCTTCCCACCTAACTTCCTACATAACTTAGCAAAGTCTGAGTTCAATGAATCTTAACAGCGAAACTTACTTCAAAATTACAGATACGTTTAAGATTTCTCACTCACATAATAAATTCAAAGGAAAGATATGTATTAAACTAACAGGCAATAATGCTGCAGTTGTTCAAAACTCAGATTTGGTAGACAGAGGCCTGACACTTATTAGCTCTATGGTTTTCGAGTAAATTCCTTAATCTCTCAAAGCTTCAGTTTTGTCATCCATAACATAGGAAGAATAATGTAAAACGTTAGAAACAGTCTTTGGTGATTCTTCAAAATATTTAAAACAGTTCCAATGCCAACAATTATTGTTAATTATATTTTATCTCCTTTCCTTAAAAAGACTCCCTTATCTTAGATGTCTGAAATTTACAAGGACAAGTAGCCACTGAAATTCATAGTTCTGTGGGGGTCACAAGCTGAGGAATATAAGGACAACAATCTAAATGATGATATATCCTTTCAACATATTTGTGTCATTGTATTGCCATAAAAGAAAATTAAGTAAATGAAACAGACTGGGATTCTTAAGCAGTCTTTCCACATATGTAACTGCTGTAGGCAGAATGATGACTCTTCCACAAAGATGTCCACCTCCCAATCCCCAGAATCTGTGCATGTATTCATTTATATGACAGAGGGACATCACATATGTGGTTAAACTGAGGCTCTTGAGATGGGAAATTATCCTAGATTGTCCAGGTGGGATTAATGTAATCACAGGGGTCCTAATAAGGGAAAGAGAGAGGCAGGGAATCAGGCTGGAGGAGGTAATTTGATGACAGAGAAGGATCCGAGAGAGATTTAAGAAGCCACACTGCTGGCGTTGAAGATAAAGGAAGGGATTGGGAGCCAAGGCCTATGGACGGCCTCTCGAACCCATAGTAGGAAGGAAAATGCATTTTCTCCCAGAGCCTCCAGAAGGATCCCAGGCTGCAACATCTTGATTTTAGCCTAGTGAAACCCAACTTGTATTTCTGACCTCTACGACAGGAAGATTATTTCCTTCAAAGGAGGATTGACTGTAATGCTGAAAATGATCCTATGGACACAGTGATTAGAGAAGTACTGCTTATTCATTCATTTATTATTCAAGGATAGTGGACACACAGTGTTACATTAGCCTCAGGTGTACAACATAGTGATTCGACAAGTTTATATGCTATGTTACGCTCACCACAAGTGCAGCGACCATCTGTCCCCATACGACATTGACTATATCTGAGAAATACTTTCTTAAACTTTTAATTCTAGTGACTTACTCTTTACATTTTTCTAGTGAAAATTGTCTGCAAATTAAATGGTGGGAAATTCTCTGAAGTAAAGGATGTTGTACTTTTCAGCTAAGATTATGAATTTCACAGGGTGGAGGGAGAGAGAGTTCTCAATGTTTTAATTTTGTTTTAACACAATTATATGCCAATTTTTCTAGTTATGATTTAGCCATAAAGACTATTTTTTCTGTGTTCAATTATATTCTATCTTTTAAGGTAATATATAGAGCATTCACAGCACTACAACACTGAGAAGGCAATTAAATTTGGTTTTTTTAAATTGTAAAATATCCATTTAAATCATTTTCCTTGCTTGACAAGCACCTGTTCAAGGAAAAAGCAGCTCCAAACTAAAATAGAAAATGTGGAAAAAGATATATCCATTTGTGTGTGAAATCCTAATATCCTTATTTTAGTTGTTTTAATAGTAGCATTATGTCTCTTTTTCATTTTTCTTATATCAAAAACCAAGTTTCTCAACCGAAAATAATGTGTCTTTCAGATAGTGGTATTTATTTTTCATACAACATTTCATCTCCTTCAGGATGTAATTAAATGACAGTCAACCAAACACTTTCATTCTGCTGGATTCTCATTTTAAGTGTAAAGTAGAAATTTACTATACTCTTGAGCTGTGGCCCTTGCTTTGGAACATGCCAAAAATAACACTAGCCTTAATAAGTTCATCTGATATTTTAGAAAACAAACTCCATGACTTTTAGAGGGTTCAAAGTACACTTAACTTCTATAAAATTTTGTTCAAAGGAAGGGTCTTTCTGGTATTTCTTCAAACAATCCATTCTCAGCTATAAGGGTATTTCTATCTAGATGATCTCATTGGTGAACATGATAGGCTCACCAACAAATAAAATGAATTTCAATATCTTTAGGAATCATTGAATAAAGGAAGACTTGAACTTGAGATGCAGAGATTTGCTTCATGATTAATCAACACTCATCAATTAAAAAAAAGAAGAGAAAAACCTTTCAGATGGGAGGGCGGTAGTAAAACTATTCAGAATAAAATACACAAGAGAATCAGGTTGAGTCACTATTACCTTCAAAGGTTTATATTTGGATGTCCAAAAAAAGTCACTTTTACATTCTGGAAGGATTTTTCTGTCTAAATATTTCTTTTGTTTACAATTAGTTATTTTCTTGACAAATCTTCATTTTTCTCTTTTTTAAATGAAGCACTGTATGAACAATTTTATAGGATCCACTTCATTTTCTTTAACATAGTCATCGATATGAACATAATACAAGAAAAATATAATGAAGACCAAAAATGCCATTTGTTTTACTTAGCATTAGACTTCATTTGATTTAGTACCACACAAGATGAACATAAATGAGTAAAAGAAATTTTTTTAGCGATTTTTTTTAAGAGGATAAATCTTTAGAAAGTAACATGCTGGGGATACTAGAGACCATAAGATAAAACAATTTTAAAAAGAGATTAAGAGTCTAAAAAGATAAATGATGGAGAAAAATGTTCTGCAAATTGGTTCTATCAAAGATGACAAATGGATACAAATCCATTTATTTAGAGCTTCTTGGAATTACATCATTACTGGAGTGAAAACATAATACATGCCTCAATTTCCTTTATCTCCTTCAGTAAAAGTCAACATACAGATAAGTGCAAAATCCGAGAAAGTTTTTGGAGATGGAAAGCATGATTATAATGTGTTGTTATTTAGAAAGAAATACAAATAACTGGAAATTCAAGTCCTGTTGTTTTCCATTACAAAAATTTCTATGATTTATTAGCGAAATTCTCTACTGCAAAAATAAGTTAATTCAATTAATCAATTAATTCAATTTGGTATCATTACATTAATAAAAGCAGTTTAATAAAAACTTTGAAAAGGAATGGTAGCAAAATTCTTCTTAAATATTTAGAGTAGATTATACAAGTCTCTGACTTGTAATTGATTATTGATAAGTTATCTAAACATAAAGCAAAGTTTTCAAATAGTAATCTCAACAGTTTACATGGTAATATTTTTATGTGTCAATTCTTTAGTTAATTTATTAATTTGTTCATTTTGTCTACAATAGTACAAGTATATAATATTAAAACAAATATGTATTGATATCAGTTAGTGCCAGAAACCATATTTACAGTCAGCATGCACTTTTTTATGATGAAAATAATGATGGTTCTTTATTAATGTTATTTTAATTAAAGATTATCAAAAGTTATATAAAATATATTTAACTGAAGTTTTAACATTTTCCTCTGCATTCTGTTGCTAACAGAACACGCTGTTGTTAACTGAATTATATCAATTATGATGCAGTATAAAATAATTTCTTAAAGATTTATTTATTTATTTTAGAGAGAGAGCGAGCGAGCAAGCACAGGCAGGAGCAGAGGGAGAGAGAAACTTTACCAGACTCCTCTCTGAGCTCAGAGCACAATGTGAGGCTTGATCTCACCCTGAGATCATGACTGGAGTGGAAGCCAAGAGTTGGATGCTTAACAATACAGAATGCACCATCCAGAGGCCCCATAAAATAATTTTTTAAATTACTGTTTTCCTTACTAGATATTGAAGATCATGTGGTCAGAGATTATACTTTTTTTTCCTTTAATACCCCAGCACCAACATCATGCATGAAATATAGTGGGTGTTCAAATAAGTATATTTTTCAAAAATGAATGAATCATTAAATGGATAAACATATTAATTATTGATTAAGTTAGTGGGCTTGACTAGTTTTATACCAAGAGTATTGCCATTTAGTAAAATTTTGCCTGTTTTCTCATTTTAAAAATCATTGTAGGAGGAGGTTAAGATGGCGGAGGAGTAGGGGACACCTTTTTCAGCCGGTCCCCTGAGTTGAGCTGGATAGGTACCAGACCAGCAAATATCCACGGAATCAGCCTGAGACGCAGGAAGATACATCTGGATCTCTACAAATGAACATCTCCAGCGCTGAGTAT